>NW_024466512.1:5855000-5895000 GCF_017591425.1 Ochotona curzoniae
CATCACTGTGTTTTCAGGTAACACAAGAAACAACATATTTTGACCCTGAATTCCTGTTTATTTTTTCACTTACAACACACGCCTTCATTTTTATTCCAAACCAGAGGAAAATAAAATCTATCTTCACTGGGGTCCAGAGTAAAATTTTGCCCTAAATACACATGCCAGTTTATTTGGAAGCAGTTTTCCTTCAACAGAAAACGATACTGACATTTCAGCCACCATAGAATTAATTGTGTCGATTGAACTTAAGGAGCCCGGCCAGGCTCAGGGTGAGGGAGGCTGGAGCCTGTTGCAGGCGCTTCCCAGCGGTTATGCCCCATGTGGACTCTCCCAAGTCTCACTAACCTCATCTCCCCATTCCAGCGCCCCCGCTGCAAAGTGGCTTGGCCAGGGTGTGCCTGTGCAGGCCCCCAGCTTGTTACCAATGGCACCCATGCCTGTGCCTGGCAGATCTGCGGTTCCAGGCTGGCCTGACATACTGTGCCCCAGCAAGCTGCTCATGGAGAGCTTAGTGGTCCAGGAGCCCAGCAGCTCCGGGACAGGACAGCAGCGGGAGACCAAGAGAGGAGCTCCAGAGGTGCTGGGGTTAGGACAGTTGCAAGGTCTTGACTAATAACATAGCCCCAGCCAGATGGCCTCTGTTGCATGGCACTGAGCCTCGGGTAGCCCAGCCTGGGACAAAACGGTGTGTGTTGGGGCATCCCAGAACTGCAGCAATCACCCTGGTCTGTAAGTGGGAGCCAGGATCCAGCACCCCCCACCCGCTCCCGAGTTGCTTGGGTTTCCCAGGGCTGCCCTCCTGAGGCCCAGTCTCCTTCAATCTGGTTCGGAGATGGGCCTGCAACTATATATGGGCCAGTGACCCAGCCAGCGGACTAGTGCCCCAAGGGGCTTGCTCCAGAAGCTGCCGCTGCAGCCCCCTTAGAAATTCGGCTTCACAAACTGCACACAGCTTGGGTCCTCACCCCTTCCGCCCCTTGCTCTTCCAAACTGCAGAAGACCCGGTCAAGAGGACGCCCCCGGCTGCACACAAAGCCACCTCTGCGTCCAGTGCCTCCCGGATTATGGGGGAGACCATCCAAGTCGCACTGGGCCCCGAGGAGGAAGCCGGAGCATTCCGGAGACACCTGCTCAGGGAAAAAATCGCCCGAAATTACACACTCCCAACACCAAGGGCTTCACTTTTTTTTTTTAATTAATTCAATGTCACGACAACATTAAGTGTAACAATATCTTGTGAGTGTCTCTCTCTCTCTCTCTCCTGAAAAAGGGACTGAACCCAGGGCTAGGAGGATGAGGGGTTAACAAACTATCGCTGGACAACAGGCGCAGCCTAGCAGAGACAGAAAGAAAACAGGGTGACAGAGCCGGAGCTCTGCAGACTCTGGGAGGGCAAACTTTACAAGAAAATCTGTACATTTATCAAATAAGTTAAAATTCTCCTAAAATGATTGTCCTTCACTTAAAGCGCTCCAGTATGCTTAGCCTAGTCCTTAGAGCATCACTCCCTGCCCTTTTTCCTCCCCTCTTCCCCTGCTTCATTTTCTCTTTCTAAGCCAACGATGGTGGCCGGGCAGTGGGAAGGCTTGCGTCCCTCCCTGGAGAGTTGCGGGGCTGCGGGAAATCTTGTTGGGTATTGCACAGGTCCAGGGCACCAGTTACGGGAGGGGAGAGTTAGAAGGGGGGACAAGGGAACAGATGACCATTAAAAAAAATACTGAACCCATCCTTTCGAAAAAGGAAGTAAAGTCACAATAGTAATAGGAACAGGAATTCAGAATCAGGTGAATGCCCGTGATAAGCCCACCCCAATCAAGCCCCAGGTGGAACTGTGGAACTGGATGTCTCACTGCCTCGGCTTTGCCCTTTAGACACTTAAGGGGATCCTCCGGTTCCCAAAGCCAGACGGGTGATGGAGGTGGTGGTGGGAGGTCTTTCAGAGGAGGCCACGGGGGTTCTCAAACCAGAGGAGAGAACTGGGGGTGGGGGTGGGTGGACAGAACCACACCCAGAACTGCAGAACTAACACCTCCCCCACAGGAGGACTCCTGGGCGGCGGGATCCTGGAAGCCGTTCTGCAGAAAATGGATAACCCAGAGGGATAGGGAGCTACGCTTATTTCCTTCCGTAAAGATAAAAATACAAAAAGCCACAGCATAGCGCCAGTTTGGGGGTGAGGGTGTGGGGGCAGGGCACATGGTACCAAGGCTTTCAGCAGAAACATCCACCCCGGGAATGCCGTATTTCCTGCCGCTTTCTCGTCACAGAAACCGAAATCAAAAGTAAGAGGAGAAGCGCCTCAAATCCTTTAGGGACGAATTGCACGGAAATGCATTGCCAATACTTACAAAACGCTACCGGTTGGGAGAGGGGAGGCCGGGGCGGCGCGGTCCAAGCCCCGGCCCCGAAGGCCGCTGGACGTCTCGGCGCCCTGGGCCCGGCCAGGTCTCCTCCGGGGTCCGGGAAGGGGGGCCGGGCGCTCCCTCTCCCTCCCCTCTCTCGGGCCTCAGACCGGCCGGAGCAGAGGCACGGACGAGACCACCGGGTGCGAGTAGTAGACAGGGTGCGGGAAGGTGAGCAGCGGCTGGCTGACCGGCACCGGGGCCCCCGCGGCCGCCGCGCCCTCGGCCGCCGAGTTCTCGTGGTAGAGGATGGGCACCCGCACGATGCGCTGCGCCGCGGCGTGGCTCAGGTTGGCGGCCTCCAGCTCGGCGGCCAGCTGCCGCTTCCACTTGTTGCGGCGGTTCTGGAACCAGATCTTGACCTGCGTCTCGGTGAGGTGCAGCGACGCGGCCAGGCCGGCGCGCTCCGAGCTGCTCAGGTAGCGCTTCATGTCGAAGGTGGACTCGAGTTGAAAGACCTGGCTGCGCGAGAAGACCGTGCGCGTCTTCTTCTTGCGGCACGCGGGCTTCTTCTCCGGGCTCTCCGCGCCCTTCTTCCAGTCCTCGGCGCCCGGCGTCGCCGCCGCCGTCGCAGCTGCCGTCCCTGCACTCGCCCCGGCCCCGCCGCCGCCGGGCGCCACCTCGCCCTCCTTCTTGCCCTCCTCCGAGTCGCTCTCCTCCAGAATGATCTCGTCGGGGCTCTTGGAGTCCTGCTCCTTGTGGTCGGGGTCTGCCTTGAGCAGCGGCTCGGGGGAGTCGCGGTCGGTGCCCGAGGCGGGGGAGGAGTCTCGTAGGAGGGCCTTGTCCGAGGCTGGGGAGACACAGACAGACGGACACACACACACACACACACACACACACACACACACACACACACACGCAGCCTTGAGCAAGGCCTGGGCCGCGACATGACACTATGCCCAGGCGCCCCGCGTTTCCCGGCTGCGCTCGGGGAGGTGCGTCCCGCGGCGCGGGGTACCCCGGCACCCGAACACCTGCGCGCGGACGGTGGCGCGGTCGCTTCCTTCCAGAGCTCAGCTTCCCAGCCCTCGGGGCCCCGCACAGAGACGTGCCTGCAGCTCGGGTCCACCCGGGTCACGCCCTCCTTCCAGGCCGCGTCCCTAGGCCCGGCCGTCTGGGGCGGCTCCATTCAAACTCCAAACCCCTAGTCCCGGGAGGCGCTGCGCCCCCGGGCTGCGACTCCACTTCTTTTCTCACCAAGTGGGATTGGACTGACTCCCCGGCAGCGCGGCCGAACCCGCGTGGACAGGGCTTGCAGCTCTGGGGCCGCAGACGTTGGCATCAAGTTGCCCAAATCGCGGGCTTGGGGACCCCGGAGGAGGCAGTTCTACGGCTACGGTGGGGAGGGGGGCATGAAAAGTTCAGAGAGACAGAGAGAGAGAGAGGGGTTGGTACCTTCAGGTCGCGGGAGATGGCCGCCAGCGGGGGTCAGGGTGTAGGGGTACCACCAGGCCGGGGACCGCTCCAGGTAGTGCGCGGGCAGGGTAAACCTCTGCGCCGGGATCTCAAAGCGGGGGAAAGCCAGGTCGCCCACCTGCGAGAGCGCGAAGCCCGCCGCGCCCTCCAGGGCCCCCTTGGCTGCAGCAGCGGCGGCGGCGGCTGCAGCGGCGGCGGCGGCCGAGGCCGGCGCGAAGAGCGTCCGTGGGGGCGGCTGCGGTTTGGGGGGCGGCCGGTGGTGGTCCCCGTTGAGCAGGTTCTTGATGGAGAACGGGGACTCCTTGGGTGCGGCGAGCGGGGGCGGCGGCGGAGGCGGCGGCGGGGGCTGCGCGCTGGCGGTGCCCGGGGCGTCCGGCCCGGGCTCGGGCATGGTCCCCTCTCCTCCGGGTCCCCGGGAGGGAGGGAGCGGGACTGGCGGGCGGCCGGGCGAGCAGGCGAGCGGCCGGAAATCAGACCATAAACGGAACTGAACTACGGGGCGCAAAGTCGGGGGCCGCCCCGGGCGCAAATCCAGCTGCTGGAGGGCGGGGTGAGGCCCCGGCCGGGGCGGGCTCGCTTGGGGGGAGGGGTGCGGGAGGGCGGGGAGCGGCCCGGCCGCGACACCCGGAGAACGAGGCGGCCCGGCGGCGGCTGCAGCTCCCCGGGAGGAGGCAGCCCGAGCAGTCCCCGGCTTGGGGCTGCGTCAGTCCGGCGCCGGATGCTAATGATGAAATCAAAATGTCATCCAAGTTAAATGCGGGGAGTATACGGCGATTGGGCGCGTACAATGGCAAATGGGATTAGGCGGGCGAAGGCGCAGCCGAGCCCCGGTCCCGCAGCCGCCTCCGCCACCGCCCCCTCCTCTCCTTCCCTTGGATTTTGGCGCTTTGGCTTCGGGCTATAAGAGCCCGCCTGTTATTGGCTTTATATAGTCCAATTAGGCAGCAAATGAGGACAAGCCTATTAGCACAAAAGGATATTGGCTCCCGTTAAAGAGGCACTCGGAGCGCTCCCCGGGAGCGCAGGAGGCGAGCAAGGGACTCGGAGCCGGCGGCGCCCCCGGCCCGAGCGCACTTACAGCCGCGAGCCCGGAGCCCACGCCTCCCTCTCCCCCGCCCCCCACTACCCCCTCGGCTCGGGGCCCCGCTTTCCGCCGCCAGGCCTGCGGGAGGGGGGAGGGGGCCCGGGCCCGCCGGGTCACCTCGGGGTTATCCGCGCTCGCAGCTGCAGTTCCCCAGCGCCTAGGAGCTTGACAGGGGCCCGCCGCTCCCACGCGGCTGGAGAGCCACGCAGAGCCAACCCAGCAGGCAGGCAGGCTGGACGCGACTTCGGATCGCGGCGAACGCAGCACTTTCCTACCCTTTGGGGTTCGGCGGCTCGTGCATTTCCCCCAAAGCCGGTTTAGGAGAGCGCGGCCGCGAAGAGCGGGAACTTGGGTCCTCCGTCCGCCGTCTAGCACAGAGGAAGGGGATGGGGGTCTACGGGCTCAAGAATCCACGTAGTCTTGGCCTTTGGCCCCGGAGCACTGCAGGGTGAGCCTTCCCCGGGGAGCAGGAGCGACTGCGCGTGGCTGCGTCCCGCCGTGAGCGCGCGGCGCTCGCCGACGTCTGCGCGTCCCCCGGCCCCGTGGCTGGGGCAGCCGCGTTCCCGCACCGACGGCTGCCCCAAAAGGCGCTCCTTTCCTCCGGCCGCCAGCGCCCGAGGCGAGCGCGCCCACTGCGCCTGCGGGCCGGAAGAAGACGGCGCTCGGTCCCCGCGGCAGGTGCACAAAGCTGCCTCCGCTGTCTGGGATGCGGGAAACCGAAGGCGCGGCCGCGCGCATTCCTCCGCCGTGACCCGGACCGCGGCGTCCCAAGCGCAGCCCGACGGTAGCCTTGTCCCCGGAGAGTCGCGCAGGGCTTCGAAGGAGCAAGTGGGTAGAAGTCGGCTTACTGGCTCCTGTAGTGGCACGAGGAGCCCTAGGCACGCGCATTTCAGATCGCAGCTTTTTAAGCATCAGATAAGTCAGAACTGTGTGTGCGCGGGGGAGCGGAGAGGTGTCCCTACTATAGACGCCGGAAAGAGAAAGGTGGCAAACTGGCCTCAAGGCCCTTTGCTCCCACACACCCACGGTCTTGGGGTCCCGTCATCTCCTTCCTCCGCCCTTGTCCTGTATTAGCAGAGGAGACGGTTTGGGGGGACCCCCGAGGGAAAAGAGGGTCTGGTTCATGTTTTCGGACCCGTGGCTTCACAGAACGGATCTCGGTGGGCGGTTGTTTTTTGTTGTTTGTTTTGCTGTTTCCCTGAGCAGACAGGAGTGAACCCTGCTGTGTCACTCCGATGATCTGGGGCTGTTATCAACAGTAACGATTGCCATCAACGCCTGGCTTCCCTGGAATTTGAACTGGTCTTTCCTAGAACGCACAATCCTACGCTATCCAAAAATCTGAGTTGGAATCGATCAGAGACGCAAACAGGGTGGTTTTCAGAGGCGAACGCAAAGGGGGGAGACAGCGGTCAAAGTCAGCCAACCCGAGCTCTACACCATGCCCTCCTGCCGCCCCCCCCCCCGGTCATTTTCTCCCCAACCGCACCAGCCGCTCCCACCAGCTGTGCGGGGTTCGGCGCCCACTGCCTGCGCCCAGTTCACCCCGCGCCTGAGAAGCCCCGCCTGCCCAGGCGAGCTTGGGTGGCGTGCGAACTCTCGCCGCCCGCTCAGCGACGACGCAGGCTAACTTGGGCAAAGTTCGGACGCACGGAAGTCGCCTTTTGACTGAGAGAAACGGAAACGTTTCTCCTCTCCCTGGAAGAAGCGCCCGGCACCCGAGGCGGGAAGGCCGCGGAGGGTTCGGTCTAGGGGTGTGGACTGCTTCTCAATCGCAGCGGGGAGACTAGATCCAGGTTAGGCCGGCCATTGCCGACGTGGGAGTAGGACTGCTGGCTCGTCCTTCGTCGCCCTGCTAGGTTCCCTGTCTCTCCTCGCTGCTGCACGCTGCTGGTGAGCCAGACGAGTGTGGACGAAGCAGTGGCTCAGATGACAACCCTTCCCCCCCCCCCCCCCCGAGCCATCTTCCGAACTGGGGAGGCTGGGCTTAAACAGCGTGGAGGAGATCTTTCTCTTTTACTTGGAGAAAGTTCGTGGACACGGGTCTCCGGGCGGGGACTCTGGGGGCACGTGGCAGGTGTGTGGGGGGCGGGAGCGGGAGAGGCTCCATTCATAGTCAGGCAAACAGCACCCTCTACGGGGCATCGTCTAAACCAAGCCTGCAGGCTGGGCTACAGAAACTGCAGTCCCTGCCGCAAAGCGCTGACACCCGTTGGGGTCTTAGCTTTCCCGCCGCGCCGAGAAGACAAGTGCATCCCTTCACCCCCTTCCCAACCCCCAGGATTCTAAGAGAGAAGCAGAGGGAGGAAGGCCTGGCCTCCAAGGCAGGTGGCCTCGCCTATCTCCCACCCTCCTCTCCAAGCTTCCTGCCCATTTGGGGGCGCCCTCCTCCTCCTCACTCCACCGCGAGGGTCCCGACGGCGGGGTGGGCATGAGCTCCAGGAAGGTAGCGGTTTGGGCTGGGCGTGGGCCACCTGGTTGGTCTCGGGGGGCGGGATGGGGTCAACAGGCGCTCACAATGACCGCTTGTGGCAGTGCTTCAACACCTGTGTGAAGGCACGAGACACTGCGGTTCTGGTGGTTCTGGTTGCAAGTCGATGCCCGCTGGACTGGGCCTTTCAGAGTTTAGAGCTTGTGGAAACCTAAGGTCTTCAGCGACCTGTTCTGCAGATCTCAAAGGAGCCCCCGTCCCCAGCCTC
Source organism: Ochotona curzoniae (assembly GCF_017591425.1). Classification (NCBI taxonomy): domain Eukaryota; kingdom Metazoa; phylum Chordata; class Mammalia; order Lagomorpha; family Ochotonidae; genus Ochotona; species Ochotona curzoniae. The sequence goes on from NW_024466512.1 coordinate 5,862,605, forward strand.
CAGGCCCTTTGTGGGACTGCTCCAACGTAGCTGAATCTTCTGCAAGCCCAATTATTTGCCACTCTAGTAACACGCAGGGTTGGGGGGGGGGCGGTACCGGGGCCAGCGTTGTGGCACTGCAAGTTAAATTTCTGTCTGCGATGCTGGCATCCCTAGTAGGTGCTGGTGGGTGCTGGGAAAGCAGTGGAAGATGGTCCAGGTGGTCCACCTGCGGTGACCCCGATGGAGTGCCTGACTGACCTAGCCTTGGCTGTCCTGAGCATCTGGAAAGTGCACCTGCAGATTCTGGCTCTTGTGCTTTTTCTATCATTCTGCTTTTCCCATAAACACATCTTTTTAAAAAAATTATTTATTTTTATTGGAAAGGCAGATATACAGAGAGGAGGAGAGACAGAGAGGAAGGTCTTCCATCTGATGGTTCACTCCCCAAATGGCCACAATGCCTGGAGCTGAGCTTATCTGAAACCAGGAGCCAGGAGTTTCTTTTAAGTCTCCTACGTAGGTGCAGGGGCCCAAGGTTTTGGGCCATCCCCAACTGCTTTCTCAGGCCACAGGCAGGGAGCTGGTTGGGAAGCAGGGCTGCTGGAATTAGAACCGGCGCCCATATGGGATCTTGGTGCGTTCAAGTGGACTTTAGCCGCTAGGTCACCTCTGGGCCCCCACATAAACACATCTTTAAAAACAACAGATAAAGGGCCAGCATTGTGCTCTGTAGCTTATGCCAGATGCCTGCACAAGCATCTCATGTGGGTTCCAGTTTCAGTCCTGGCTGCTCCACTGCTGATCCAGCTAGCTCCTCAACCATGCACCTGGAAAAGCAGTGGGAAGTGGCCCAGTGCTCGGTCCCCAGCACCCATGTAGAGACCCAGATGAAGCTCCTGGCTCCTGGCTTTAGTTTGGCCCAGACCTGGCTGTTGCAGCCTTTTGGAGAGTGAATCAGCAGATGGAAGATCTGTCTCTCTCTCTCTCTGTCTCTGTAAAAATTAATCTTAAAACTTGAAAAAAAAAAGGGGGGGGAGGGCTGCAAGGTGACTCAGTGGCTAAATCCTCACTTTGCAAGCACCAGTTCCCATATGGGCAGCAGTTTGTGCCCTGGCTGCTCCATTTCTCATCCAGCTCCCTGCTTATGACTTGGGAAAACAGCAGAATACAGCCCAAAGCCTTGGGACCTGGCACCCATATGGTAGACCCAGAAGAAGCTGCTCACCCCTGGCTTTGGATTGGCTCAGCTCTGGTCTTGTGGCCATTTGAGGAGTGAACCAGCGGATGGAAGCCCTTTCTCTGTCTCTTCCTTCATTCTGTAAATCTAATTTACCTTTCCAATAAAAAGAAACAAAATCTTGAAAGAAAGAGGGCACTGCTCACATGCAGGCAGTTAGCCGTGAAAGCCACTGAGTGCTCCTTCAAGGCCAGGCACTATGATTTGAAGAAGTGGCAGGTGGGGCAACTGAGGCATGGAACATGCCATAGGCAGGCCGGAAGGCACCATGTTGGCCTTGGCGTCATGGGCTTTCCAGAAGGACAGTGCAGACAAGCCCTAAGGAAGCATCGTGTGAGTGCTGACGTGGTTGCCGACACTCCTCATTCACTCGGTCTTGCAGATGAACACACGGGGCCACGGAGCCGCCTGTGCAGGCTTTCCCTGTGGCAGCTGCTGCCGCCCAGCAAGGGAGAGATGCCTGAGAACTGGCTGCCTGCTGCAGGACCTTCCTCTCCTGGCGAGACTGAGCTGAAAGGCTCACACGGCCTCTGCTCTTCCTCTTGTGCCCCAAACCGAGACCCTTTCTTTCACGTGAAATTATTTGCAGGTAGCTCTTTTTGGAATTCTCTGTATGAGAAAAGAAATTTAGATTTTTGCACTTTGTTCCATTACATCTGACCTTCTAGAAGGGTCTGGATATTCTGGGGGCTCTGGCTGGTAATTTACTGTGGCCCCCAGACTGGCTAGGCCCTGCCTCTGCACCTGCCAAGCAAGGGTATGCATCAGAATGTACCACTCCATAGCCAAGCAGGGCAGCCTTGCAAATTACAAGATTCCTCTTCTGGGAAGGCGACACTCAGTCCCCGACTCCACGCTGGGGTGTCACTCCCTCCTCTGTCTCCCTCTGAGAACTGGTGTGCTCCCCGTGGCAGAGCCATGTGACCTCAAAGCTGCAGACGCCCTGTAGTGGAAATTTCTTCTAGAACCATTTCTCTTTTTTTAAACATTTATTTTAGGGCCTTGCTCAGTAGCCTAGTGGCAAAAGACCTTGCCTTGCATGTACCAGGAGCTTACATGTGTGCTGGTCCTAATCCCGGTGGCACCACTTTCCATCCACCTCCCTGCTTGTGGCCTGGGAAAGCAGGCTAACATGGTCCAACGCTTTGGGACCCTGCACCTGAGTGGGAGACCCAGAAGCAGCTCCTGGCTCCTGGTTCCTGGCTCCTGGCTTCGGATCAGCTCATCTCTGGCCTTCTGGCTACTTGAGGAGTAAATCTGCAGATGAAAGATCTTCCTCTCTGTCTCTCCTCCTCTCTATAGATCTGCTTTTTCAATAAAAATAAGAAAATAATGGATTAGAACCAGCACCATAAGGGATTCAGGGCGTGCAAGGCTAGGGCTTTAGCCACTAGGCTACTGTGTTGGGCCCTCTAGAACCTTAGTTTCCGTTACATTGCTGAGATAGGGTGGTGGCAAAATCCTGAGGGACAGCCAGAGCACCACCACAGCGAGCCCAGGGCATGACGGGAACTCTGAGGAAGTGAGCTTCCTGTGGGTGCAGTGGGCGACACGGCAGAGGCAGGAGGGGCTGGCCTCCTGGGCCGGGCTGTCCTGGTGGGAAGTTCGTCTTTACTCTGAGTGAAACAGAGTCCCCAGGCAGCTCATGTTTTAGATTGCCAAAATAACAGAGACGAAGAAAGAGATTATTTGGGAATCGCAAACACAGAGAATGGTGGGCCGAGGGGTCAGCCAAAGGGGTTGGGACAAAGCAGAAAGCCTTGGTCATGGAGACTTGCCAGTTGGCACCCGCTCACTGGCGACATCAGCGCATTGGGCAGGTGTCCTCGCGGGACTGGCTTGTCCGCAGTGCTGCGGCCCTAGGGACTTCTTGAGGGACTCCTCCTCCTGGCCTTCTGGTTCCATTTTGTTGCAATTCGATATAAGCAACTCCACTTGCATGTTGACTCCACTTGACTCCGCAGAATCAGCTTTTCCAGCATGACTTCCACACTCTGCGACGCCCACATTTTGAGGATAGAGGTTGGTGGACATTGGCATGTGATCACCCTGAATGCCCGCCCCCCGCGCTTTGCAGCTGACCCCCCCAAGGACTCACCCGGCAGACCACGGTTATGGTTCCACCACTGATGATTCATTTGGTTCTACAAGTTCAAAATGACAATGTGTGCTGTTTTGTTTTTTAACTGAGGAGTGACACAACATCACAAATTGATTCTAGAAGCTAGCATTGCATCGTAGTAGGTAAAGCCACTGCCTGCCATGCCTCAGTCCCATAAGGACACCAGTTTGAGTTCTGGCTGCTCCACTTCCCATCGAGTTCCCCAATAGTGCACCTGAGAAAGCAGTGGGAGATGGTCCAAGTCCTTGGGCCCCTGCACCTGTGTGGGAGACCCAAAGGAAGTTCCTGGCTCCTAGCTTTGAATCAGTTTGTCGCTAGCTGACAAAGCTATACAGGGAGTGAACTGGCAGATGGAAATTCTTTCTGTGTCTCTCCCTCTGGCTCTTTCTGCAACTCTGATTTCAATTTTATTTTATTTTCATTCATTTATTTTTTTATTGATTACATTGCATTATGTGACACAGTTTTATAGGCACTGGGATTCCCCCCTCCCCTCCCCAAAACCCGCCCCCCACATGGTGGATTCTTCTTGCATTACCACAGTTCAAATTCAGTTGAGATTCTTTCCTTGCAAACATCTACAAAGCATAGAGTCCAGCATCTTATTGTCCAAATAAGTTCAACGGTTTCTTGGGGAGACCATCTCTGGTCTGAAGGTACAGCCGGCAGAGTATCATCCTGATCAATTAAAAGCTCCGACATTACATCAGTAACAATTTATAATGTAATGGAATTAGTTGACATGGTATTGTGTAACCAGCATGTTAAAAGAGAGAGAGAAAAGAGTGCAAGTTCTGAACCACATCCTGTGACTTCTACATTGACATTTCAATTATTACTTTATATACAACTGGGTTCTGTACACCTTAAAATGGCTATAGATTACTAATCAGCTCTCCCATGTGTATTTTAATTTCAGTATTTAGCAGTTTATAGCGTTGAAGCATGATTTTGCAGAACCTGGCTGTTTTTCGGATAGTCTAACTCTATAACTCTAACAAGACATATGTCAACAGTTTAGGTGAACAGTTTTAGGAGGGGTGTGCAGAGAAATCCTCAATACCCTAGTGAGGAGTAACTAATCTTTGTGTCCCACCCAGTGAGTTATCAGTGCATCCCCACTGCCTGTTTCCTGTTTCTAAGCTTTCCTTGTTGTTCTCTATCTATTCTAGGGTGGTTTTGTTGTTGTTGTTGTTTATTTCTTTATTTGTTAGTTTGTTTTGAGGGGTTTCTGGAGCGAACCTGAGAGAGGGTGGGGACCCAAAGTCGGCACCAGGCAAGAACCAGAGAAAGCTCCTCTCCCTAGTCCCAAAGGAAGTTTACTGTTTTGTTTCTGTTCCTGGTTGCTTCTGGTTGTCATTCCAATTGATTTCAATTTTAAAAATGTCTTTTAGGGCCTGACGACGTGGCCTAGTGGCTAGAGTCCTCACCTTGAACGTGCCAGGATCCCATATGGGCACCAGTTCTAATCCCTGCAGCTCCACTTCCCATCCAGCTCCCTGCTTGTGGCCTGGGAAAGCAGTCGAGGACGGCCCAAAGCCTTGGGACCCTGCACCCATGTGGGAGACCTGGAAGAGGTTCCTGGATCCTGGCTTCAGATCGGCATAGCATCGGCCGTTTCGCTCACTTGGGGAGTGAATCATAGGACGGAAGATCTTCCTCTGTCTCTCCTCCTCTCTGTATATCTGACTTTCCAATAAAAATAAACAAATCCTTTTTAAAAATGTCTTTTAAACTAAACTCATAACCCCAGAACTAATCAAGAAAATGACGTCTACAAGGATCAGCATTGCAGATGTAGCCGCTGCTTCTCATATCAACAGCCCATTTGGAGAGCTGGTTGGAGTTCTGGCTACTTTGTTTCCAACTCTGCTTCCTGCTAAAGCGCCTGGGAAAGCAGCAGATGATGGCTCCAAGGACCTGTGCTCTGGGAGGCGTGGATGGAGTACAGGCTGCTGGCTTCAGCTTGGTCCAGCCCTGGGCTCAGCTATGGCCATTGTGGCCATTTGGGAAGTGAACCAGTGGTTAGCTCTTTCTCTCTCTCTCTCTGTAAATCTGCCTTTCCAATAAAAAAGAAATCTTTAAAATACATATGTATAAATAAATAAAATACCACACAAATGCTGTCTCACCGAGTAGGCTTCCAGCTCCCAGCCACCAGAGCCATCTTTCTGCAGCTTCTGGTCCCAGGGGCCCCTGGGGCTCCCGCTGTGATGCCCAACCCCTGAGCCGGAGGGCTCCCCCTTCCCCTATATTGTTTCTCTTTGTGCAGGTGGCTGTGCTGGGGATGAGGGACTCAGCAGCAGTGGCCCAGCCTGCTGAGTGTGAGAAAACTCCCTTCCCACTGCAGAGGTGGCAGCCTAGCCCTCCTGGCTCCTGGTGGGGCCGTGCCAACCGCCTTGGAGCGGGACCTCTCCTCACCCCATCCCGCGGTAAGAGGGTCTGGATGTTCCCTCCCACCCCCAGGGAGGTTCCTTAGTTTGTGCTCCTTACCATCGTGACTGAGGAAGGACCCATCCTCCCTGGAGCTTCACCTCTTTCTTGCCACACAAGTGTGGCCCAATAGAACCATCTAATGGGCATGTGGTTTTTGGAGGACTGCACAGCCACAGAGGTGGGGAGAGGAGGGGGGAGGTGCAGGCACAGCCACAGAGGTGGGGCGGGTGGGGGAGGGGCAGGCACAGCGTCCGAGCAGGCACCATTGCCCTGGCATGGGCCCTCAACCTTCTTCATCAGCCAGCAGCAGGTCTCCGGCAGAGCAATCCTATCTCATGGTCGTCCAGCCCTGCCTGCTGGTCAATTAGAGAGTGAACCACAGAGGATGAAAAGTTGGTGTGTGCACCTGTTACTCTGCTTTTTAAATACCTAAAAACAAGTGAACAAATATTGCAAACCAACATTATTTTACAGTTCTGGGGCCACATGTCCAGAGTCAAGGAGTCTGCGATGAGAGTGGAATATGCGGCTGCCTGCGCCCCTCTTTTGGTGCTAGCCTGGGCCCCAGCTGCTCCACTTTCATCACAGGTTCCTGCTAATGCATAATAAACGTGTGTTTCTGAAAGCCACTAAACTTGGCAGACAATTTGTTTTTTACATGGTAAACCTGCTCCCTGGGCACTTAATGTGTTCATCATGAAGACCTCAGCAATGAGTAGCCATGGAAGAATTTGCAATAGGAGATTAGAGGGTCTGATCAGATTTTTGATTTGGGAAAATCATGTTGATACAATGAAGGATTTGCCAGTGCAGGGAGGGCCCAGAGGCTGTGAAACTGGTTAGGAAGTGATGAACGAAGACCTAACAGGCTCAAGTGCAACTAGCACTCAGATTAGAACATTCCAGAATCCTGAAAGGCTTTTTTGTGTTCCCATCCTGTCAGCCCTCCCCATCTCTGGCACGTCCAACAAAAACAACTACCATCCCGACCTAGACTTTTCTTCTGTGCATTTAAATGTTGCGGGCATGGGTTTTGACTATTGTATCTCTTGAGTGTTGGACTCGTTTTGCAAACATGTTTAGGAGCGCTAGCTACTATGTTACGTGACAGTGCAGTTAACTTGCTTTCCTTGATGTCTAGTGGTGTTTGCACTGCATTAAATCAGCACAACCACATTTTTAAAAGCCATTTCACTGTACACAGACATGTGAGTCTTTGCCAGGTTGGAACAAAGAGCCACACTTGTCCAGTTGTGGTTAATACATTTCAGTGAATATACTTGTGGATTTCTGTTGAATATTCTAGGACTGGAACTGTGGGGCTTAGGACATGCGTGAATTCCTTTGGAAAAAAACAAATGGTGTTAAGGAAGTGAGGACTCGCATAGGGATCTGCTTCTGCTAGAACTATGGGTGTCACCCTGGCCAGGCTTCCACAGAGCCTGGGCTTGTATTTTGGTTGTTGTTGTTCTTGCTACTGTCGCACATCTTTCTCCTGACTCTTTAGAAAATAAAAGCGAAAATACCAAGTCCCAGGAATGTTGACCAGCTTGCCTTCCTCCCCATCCTGCTTGACTCTCCCTGGCAAACTGGCCAAGTTCAAGTACACCAGAGTGAGCCGAGGTCTTCAGCCAGGGTTCAGAGCCTCTCAGATGTCGAGAAAACAAAGTTTGTCCTGTAGTCTCAGATTGAGATGACTTGGTGGCAAGTCATGCATGGCTAGAAGCAGAAGCCGGCACTTCAGTTCAACTGGCTAATCCTCCACCTCCAAGAGCTAGCATGCCATATGGGCGCTGGTTCATGTGTCAGCTGCTCCATTTCCCATCCAGCTCCTTCCTTGTGTCCTGGGAATCCAGTTGAGGATGACCCAAAATCTTGGGAGACCTGGAAGAAGTTCCTGACTTTTGATTGGCTTGGCGCTGGCCATCATGGTCACTTGGAGAGTGAACCAGCAGCTGGGAGATGTTTCTGTTTCTCTTTCTCTGTAAATATGCATTTTGAATACAAATAAATAAATATTAAAAAAATAGAAACAGATGTGGCATCAAAGAAGTGGGCTACAATCAGCCACTCCCACTCTGGAGCCTGTGGTGAATTATCCACTTCCCTTAGGGCTCAGGACTCTCCTGTGAATGGTGGCAGCGCCACAGCCCGGCTGGCCGGGAAAGTCTGAGGCTGGCGAGTACCCGGCATGGTGTCGGACTATGGGTATCACTCCACAGGAAGGGAGGCTGAGAGCGATGAGAGGCATGTCGTTTGGTTTGTGGTTGTAGAGGGACTGTAGCCTGAGTGGCTGAAACGTGCAGCATTCCTCTAGGACTGAATGCCAGCCTGCGTGGGATGTTGGTGAGGGCCATCTCCCTGGTCACAGGTGGCTGCCTTCTGGTGTCATCACAGGGGGAAAGGAGACCATTGCTGCCATGTCTCTCACAAGGGCGCCAACTCCACTCATGGGCGTCTCACCCTCATGATCTCATCACCCACCATTGCACTGGAGCTGTGGCTTATGTGCGTACTTTGAGAGCAGAGATGCAAAGATTCTACGCCCGATGCAGGAAGTCCCTGAAGCCCCAAAGTCATCAGTGCGGCTGTCACTGTGTGGCTCTGGGGACCCACCCGGCCCCTCCAGCATCCAGCTGGCTTGCCTTCCCATCCAACCAGCAAGGGCACATCCTGGCAAGATCTGACTTGGATGTGCTGAGACCCCAGATGTCTGCTCTCACCTCCCCTAGAAGCTCCTGCAGAATGGAGGGGCTTGAGAGTGGAGAGCGTGCTCACGGTTCACAGCCATGTTCAACAGCTGCAGCACCCTGAGGGCTGAGATGCTGTGGGGAATCCGTGGTATGTTTCTGGTGCATGCTTTGTAAGCGCCGTCTGCTGTTCACACGTGTTCCATAGGTTCCTTGCATATTTTGTCTTCTTTGCCAAAGATGGTGCAGAGCAGGGAAGAGGTCCACTATGTCTCCCAGTGGGACACCATGATCTTAAGTCAGGGCACTCTGAAGCATGTCTTGAGATCTGGTTTATTATGAAAGTGCTCCAGAGCCAACACCATAGTATAGTTCGCTAAGCCTCCACCTGCAGTGCCAGCATCCCATCTCAGCACTGGCTAGAGCCCCAGCTTCTCTGCTTCCCATCCTGCTCGCTGTTTATAACCCTGGAAAGCAATGGAAGAAGGACCAAGTTCTTGGTACCCTGCACCCCTGTGGGAGACTCAGAAGAAGCTTCTGGCTTTTAGGTTCAGCCTTACTCAGCCTCTTGGCAGTTGTGACTGTGCGGCTATTGAACCAGCTGATGGAACAGCCCTGTCTCTCTGTCTGTTTCTCTCTCTGTAACTTTGCCTTTCAAATAAAAATAAATCTTAAAAAGCAAAAAATGCCCCCAGGAGTATGGGGAAGGGGATGGGGAAGCAGGATGCGGAAGGAGCAGATGCTCCTGACCGCAGCTCTGTACAGGTGTGTCGTTCCTCTCATGGAGGCTCTGTCAGGTGAGCTGTGACTCAGAGCTGTCCCTGGTCCTTACAGCTCTGCTCCCTTGGACAGTCTCTGGTCCAGAACTGCCCTGGGGGACATGAACTGCTGGGTACTTCCGGATCTTAGCTTCAGGGGTTTTCCAAGTCTTTGGTGCTTTTCCTTGAAAGCAGAAGGGCTGCTCAGTTGGGGCTGGGCTGGGGAGACAAGCGTGCCTGGACCTCAGGGGATGGGGTTCTAGGGGAACTCAGCTTCCTCCCTATGTTCTCTCCCCACCCAGCCCTCTGCTGATGGTCTAACCCAGCAAGGTGGGCAGGCCCCCAATGCAGCCTTTGGGGAGCTCTGCTGGGGTTGCCCTCCTCCGGGTGGCCATCTCCATGTTGAGGACAAAGGGTGGCTCTCTCTCTGATCTGCTCCTTGTCTTTGGAAATTTGTGGCAACCATTTCTATTTAAACATATGACAATGAAATCGTTAAGGGTTCCGATGTCGAATTAATTACCCAGCAGAGAAGGATCAATTGTGTAAATATATCATTTATGTAATGAGTCCCGGCCGTGATTTAGACGTCTAGAGTGGTTTTTCTTCCAGCTTCTGTCCTGAAAACAAGTCTAGCCTTTGAGTCAGGGCCAAACAAACAGCCTCTATTAGGTCTGAATCCGGGGCATTAAGTGGCCCAAATAGACAGGTGGGGCAGGTGATGCGGGGGGCTGAGATTGTGGGAAAATTGGAGCAATTTGCCAAAATGAGCCAAGTTCTTCCTATTATTCTTCCTGTCTCTGCAGAAAATTACTCTTGAGAAACAGGGAGTGGAAGTTAAACATCCCTTTAAATGACACTTCAGCCACGGCCCATTTCACCACCGCCTCCAAGCCCCTTTCTCCCCTGGACACCAGAGTCCGATGGTGACAGCTTTGCCTGAAAAAAGAGCCAGCGGAGGCCCCCAAACATTTAACATTCTTGGGAGCCTCAGAGCGGACCATCCAGCACACAGCCTGCCCGCACAGCCCCTAGGCCTGGCAGCCAATTTACTTTCTCACTGCCTGCAGTCAAGATATTGGGTGGCTCCTCTTGGGGGCGGGGGTTTGGGGAGGCAATCGCTGCTACAAAGCCCTGGGGTCCGTCCTGACACTCTTCATTGAACAGGCCTATGTGGCACACCCCCCAGGCCGAGAGGACCCTCTGGCCCATGTTCCCACCCCTTTGGACAGATCTGCCTCTCACTGCCTTGAGGACACAGCTGACTCTTCCATGGCCTGCGTAGAACCTAGCTCCCGGGCATGTCCAGACGCACCTATGGGGGCTGGGGGCTGCGGAAGGAGAGAGAGGCTTCCATGCACAGTCTCCTAAGCTGTGAGCCCCACACTTCCCGGGGGCCTCGCTCTTGCCGTTCGCTTTCTTGCCAGGAAGTGCATCCCCTGCGGCCCCACATTCAGGCCTAAAATGCGGGGAAGGCACTGGGTGGAAAGGGAGCTGGCTTGAGCCCCAAGCTGGCTCTGCTTGGTCCCTGCAGGCCCGGGAGTTGGGAGTCAGTTTCCTGGTGTGGAGGGGCATAACCCTAACACCCATCCTGGGAAAGCAGGCAGGGCGCTCAATCTATTTCAGATTGCCTGAACATAAATGGTCCAGGCAGCTTTGGCCTTGAGGAGAATGAGATGGTAAGGGAGGTGATTACGCATCAAATGCCATGTATTTGTCAGGAATTCATTGCTTAATTGATGTTTTATTGCTCCAACTGACGTGTGTGATCGAAATGAAATTGCATCTGTAGGGACGGAAGTGAAATTTATTTCTGCTTGTATCTTAATGAAGGGAATAAAGCATCAATTAAACAATGAAGATGGCATATATTTGATGGATGACCTCAAGAAGGAATATTACTCACTAAAATGTTATTTTACAATTTACAGTAATGGAGCACCTGGCAGCAGTGGGGAGAGGCGCCGCTCACACATTCTTCATTATTTAAAAATAGCAGAATATATATATATATATCATTATTAAAGAATATAAGAAAACTTTGCTTTCAGTATCGTGGGACCAGCAAGTACTCCGCTGAGTTTCCCAGCAGGTGAAGAGCAACGCTAAGGAGAAGGCGAATGGAGAAGGGAACATATTTTCTGTGATCTTGATTTGTCAAACCATTATTATATGTTTTAAGGTTTTACTTATTTATTTCAACGGGCAGAGAGACAGAGAGAGCCAGCTCCCACCGACTGGTTCGCTTCCAAGTGCCTGCCCTAAGCTGGGCTGGGCCGGCCAGAGGCCAGCAGTCAGAACCCAGGTGGCATCTCCTGGTGTGGCTGGCAGGGACTCAAGTCACTGATCACCACCTGTTGTCTTCCAGGAGGCACACTAACAGGAAGCTGGACTTGAACCCACGTCCTCTGATGGAGTACAGGCGTCCCAAACGGAGTCTCAGCCACTGCATCCGATGCCTGCTCCCCTGATCTTCAAAATGAGGCTGAGAAACGGCCCTGGAAACCTTATGAGGGAAAGAAGCTGGGATCTTCGTTCAGCTGAAGCCCCCTGCTTTACAGACGAGGAGACCGAGGCACGGAGGTTCGAGGCCAACATGGAGCAGCTTCAGGATTTGAACCCTGGTCAGCAGGGCACTGTGGGTCTAGTCTCTCTACTTCCTCCATAGCCGAGAGAGGAACAAGAAAGTCAAACGTCACCCATCCCAGGCAAGGTGCACATAGCACTTAGGAGAAAGGTCTTGGGAGTGTGAGGGCCAAGGGGGTAGGAAGGAGCTTTCCAAAAAGCAAAGGCATCAGAGGGTGTGGAGGCTGGGGGATGAGAACCCCAGGGCAGGAGCGGAGTTCGTATATAGCCGGGAGAAACAGGTCAGGATTTGGCACATACCTGCACACACACACACACACACACACACACCCCTTTATCCCGTTACTTGTTGAACAGTAAAATCTAAACGAGAAAGTGGCTAAATAAATTCTGCTTTGGGCAATAGAATGTTACATAGGCCATCCACACTGGTGCTTTTGAAGGCTGTTCAATGACAAGGAACCATTCTCATAATAACGAAGCAGGGATGTGGTTTTAAAAAGCACGGTGAACCTGCATTACAGGGAGAAACCTTGCAAGGTGCAGTCCTGGAGCTTACAGTGGGGCAATGGAATAATGGGTCATTTTGGTTTGTGTGCTCTTGTATAAATTTCAAATTCTCTGCAATAAGCAAATCTTTTCATCAGAAGGATAAAACATTCAAAGGGAAGTATTTTGGGGATAAAGTGCTCTTTGTCATAAAACACAGTGAGGACTTTGTCATAAAACACAAAAGGACTAGTATGGGCTTCTTCCAAAGATCGATTTGCTTTGAAATCTAAGGACAAAATAATTATTTGATTATACTTTGGAAAGTCACTTAATTGTGAAGCTGATGGTTAAAAATAAACATATTTGGGCCTGACGTGATGGCTCAATTGGCTAATCCTTCACCTCTAAGCACACCTCTAAGCACACCTCTAACCATGTAGATGCGGGTTCTAATCCCGGCTGCTCCGCTTCCCATCCAGCTCCCTGCCTGTGGCCTGAGAAGCAGTGGAGGATGGCCCAAGGCCTTGGAAACCTGGAAGATGCTCCTAGATCCTGGCTTTAGATGTGGCCATTTGGGGCGTGGACTAGCAGATGAAAGAAGATATTTCTCTCTTTACAAAAAAATCATTTATTTTTATTGGAAAGGTAGATTTACGGAGAGAAGGAGAGAAAGAAAGAGCCTCCATCTGCTGGTTCACTCCCCAAGTGGTCACAATGGCCGAAGCTGAGCTGATCCTGAAGGTGTTTAGAAAGCAGCAGGTGCAAAATCCCATGGGAACACTCTCCTGAGTGTGGCTGCCCCTGAAACCACCAGCACAGATCCCCCACAGCCCAGCCACCTGCTCTGCAGACTCTGCAGCCAGCAACTTTGCAGGCGGTGGCTTTGCAGGCCAGGTCAGCCACCATAGGCTAGCTGCCAGGTGACTTGCTGCCCAGCTTCTGCTATGGCAGCAAGGCTCAGCTTCCGCCTCCAACATCCCCACAGCGATGGCTTTCTGCTTCGTGGAACCAGCCTTCCCACGGCAGGTGGCTGAAGCACAGCACATTTAGAGAGAAAGTTAGGTGGGAAAATGAGGACAAAACACTTGGCGCATCTGAGGGCTCACTGAGGCCCACTGCAGTCACTGCCACAAAGTTTGCCATTGTTTTGCTAATTACTGTCCGAGAGATTTAGACTTGGCTGATCGGATGCTGCTGCTAGCAGAACGGTGCAGGTTTTGTGCAAAAAGGAGGGTGCCAGATGTGAAATTCTAAAATGACAGCTTCTGCATAGGAAACATTCCACTCAAAAGAATCAACGATGTTTAACCAATAACCAGCTCCAGCAACTGTGTGCGCTGTGCTGTATGTCTGTCAGTGGATGGCTTCCGGGCCTCAGATCTGTGGGGAAGAAGGGCTCTTTGGGGCAGAGGCTGTGGGATGCCTCCCCCATCACAGGCCCTCTTCCCCAGAATAGACCTCAGCTTCCATATGAACACTTTGCCAGCTGGCATGAGGAGACCAATGGCGGCCCAGCCTGAATGCCAGCTACAGCAACCATGCTATTACCCTCTAGTGAAGCTAGCCAGCTCAGAGGTGTCATAAATACCTTTGGGGCTTCTGCTTAAGGTTTCTGTTCTGTGTAACCAAATTAATGCTCCCACTGTCACCTCTATTTTAGTGCATAGGGAAGCTGGGGCTCAGAGAGCCAAGCGTGGTGCTTGAATGTGGCAGGGCTGGTAGGGTTAGGTCCATATGCCTCAAGAGAGCCAGGCTGCCATCTTGCCTTTGAGAAAAACACCAGGGTTCAGGTGTAACCTGCATGAATCAAAGGCACCAGCGGTAAGATGGGCGAAGAAGTGCTGTCAGGTGTTGGCACCCAAGTAGCCACTTCCACGGTGAGAATGAGGGATACTTCCATTGCCCTGGCAAGCTCCTCCCTCCTGGCCTTGGGCCACCACTGACCTGCTTTCTGTCGCTGTAGATTAGCATTGCCCATTCCAGTGTTACATACAAATGGGCTCATTCAATAACTGTTCTTCTATGTGTAGTTTCTTCGGCTCAGCATAATGCTTTTGGGATTGACCCGAATGGCGCTAGCAGTTCATTCCTTTCCGCTGCTGGCAGATGTGCCAACGTGCAGTCTGTAGGTGCACACCTTTGCCCTCGCTCTTCCCATGTGTACGTGGCTGTGTACCTGGCTGCTTTCTCGGGCTTGGCTCGCTGAGGGCATTTCCCTGGGCGACTTGGTGTGGCTGTTTGTTTCCATCTTTCTTGAGCACGGAGGAGTAAGTAGAGTTGCTGAATCATAGCACAGGGTTGTGTTTAAATTTCTGTGAAGGCACCAGTTTTCAAAAGGACATCACATATTTTGTCTTTTTTAAAAAGCCAGATTTTGAAAATATGATTAAAAAAAAACTAATTGGGAAATCTCTGGTTTAGTAGGAGAGGTTCACCGAGGCCTTTTGGGTAGCCTGCCCACATTTGATCCTCTAAACCCCAAAGATCCAAAGTAAAATCTTTGTTCACACCCGAGCACTTAAATAAGTCTGGATGAGTTACTTAGCTTCAGTGAGAACTGCTTCTTTAGCTGCCACGTGGACGGCAAAGTTGCAAGCCAAGTATCTCTGAAATCTTAAAATGCTCCCAAACTGGAAGCGTCCTGAGCGCAGACACGGTGCGGAAGTGGAAGATTCCACAGCTGATGTCACGTGTTCCGCCACCATCGAAGCACGAGGCTCGCTAGAAGCCGTGTACCTTCCAGCTCTAGGTGAGACGCCTAGGACACAGGCAGATTCCATGTTTCAACTCGGATCATTCTCAAGGTATCTCCTATGTGCCTGCAAATACTCCAGACTATGGAACAGTACAAATTCCTTCTGGTCTCAAACGTTCTGAATCTGTGACAGTATCTACCGCCCCTGGGAGGCCGTTAGGAGTAAACACGGTAATATTTGCAGAAACGGCTGGCACGTCATTGCTGCTTGCCAGCTTGTGTTGGCTTTATGAGGCGGGATTTCACCGGAGAGAAAGGTATCTTTTGTACCAACAGTTGGAGAACTATCCATCATCACGTTTTATAAGTCACAGAAATAAGTCCTTTCAAATGATGTGCCTCAACAGTTCATATTAGGATCGTTGACACTTCTCTGAGCCGTCCTAGTCTGGAGGGCTACGTGTAACTCAGCAGGTGGGGAGGCCGTTGACAGCATTAATTGTTTCATAAATAGTGTCAAGATGGGATTTTTCCTCCCGTTGGCTTACACCAAGTTACTGCAAAACCAATACTGCGCCATATGTTTATACTTTTCTTGGCACATAAACCAGATACTTTACAGACAGGTGTGGGTAATAAAAGGCAAGTCCCTGCTCCCATTACGTGTTTCATTCTCCATCAAGGAACACGGCCGTGACCGTCCCCATCCCATTGAACTTGGCTCAGGCTTTGCTGTAAATCGGAGGGGGTCGTGCTGCAGAACGGAGCAGCCATCTTGCTGGGTGGGCAAGCAGAATGGTGAGTGTGCACCCCCTCTGCTCAAGGCAGCTGAAATGTTCTGAGCATCAACATATAAGTGACAGCCACAGGGCTGTCACCACTGCCCACAGGAGACTGGATGGCCCACTAGAATGTGTGAAAATTGAATTGTTACAAAGAAACGACCCCAAAGTGACCTGGCTGGTGTCTGGACTCAACCAAGGATGGCTTTCCTTGGTGGAAGAACTGAGCTGTGCAGAGCAGCCACCCAGGGGTGATGGCCGAGAGCTGGTGGGTGAGAGAGGTTCATCAGCCTGCAGGTGCACCCAGGGCGAGTGTAGGGTCCTGAATCTATGTGCTCTTCCCTCCCAAGCCTTGTACCACTTCCTGTCTGAGAGTGAGGGCATTTCACAGATCCCTGTGAGACTCCAGGACTTTGAGCTTTGTCTTCTTTGCACCCCCGGGCCATCAGCACCAGTTAACTGATTCATGACAGAGCTCTGCCCCTGACCCCAGTCCCAAGGAAAGCCCAGCACCTGAACAAGGCTTACGGGAGAGGACATGCTGGTCTCCTGAGCAACAGGCAGGTGTGACTGGGTGCTGCGCTTAGGGCTGATATAAGGAAATTTCCAGAGAGATTTGTCGCTTGATATTCTCATTCTCTTTTAATGTTAGAGCCCTAAGCACATACAGAGACAGCCACGCTTCTTTGCCTTTTAAATATCTTTAATTTTTATTTTTATTTAATGTGAAAAACACAGGCAAAGACGCACACATCTCCTACCCAGAGCCCGATGGTCAGGGCTGAGCCAGGCTGAAGCCAGGAGCACAGAACACGAGCCAGGGCTCCCTTGTGAGTGGCAGGGACCCAAACACTTGAGCTGTAATGCAGCCTCTTAGGGTCAGCTTTTACAGGAAGCAGGCTCAGAAGTGTAGGAGTTCAAACTCAAATCAGGTGCCCCAACCTGGGATGTAGGCAGGTGCACCTGTTGCTGTCTTCACCATTGTACTGAATGCTGCTGACCAGCCCCACTAACTGGTGGGCGAGCCCAGGTCGTACAGTAGCTGGGCCCTCCCAGGAGTCCAGGGGTGTGTTTGGGTGATGTCTGCTGCTCTTACAAGGTGTCCTTGGAGAGTTGGACTGGCTCTCATGAGCAATCTCCCCGTTGCTTCCCTTAGCATTTTCTTTTAAATTTATTTTTATTAGAGGCATGTTTATAGACAGAAGGAGAGAGAGATCTTCCATCTGCTGTGAACAGAATGGGCTGCAATTCCAGTGCGATCATCAGAAACCACTAGCAATGCCTGATTTTGCCAGCAGGTTAGGGAGGGGAAGCTTTTGGTTTCTTGAGCCTTTTAAAAAGATTTGTTTGTTTTTATTGGAAAGTCAGATTTTCACGGAGAGAAGGAGAGCGAGAGAGAAATATCTTCCATCTTCTGGTTCACTCCCCAAGTGACTGCAATGGCTGGAGCTGAGCTGCTCCAAAGCCAGGAACCAAGAGCTTCCTCTGAGTCTCCCACGTGGGTGCAGGGTCCCAAGGCCTTCGGCCATCCTTGACTGCTTTCCCAGGCCACAGGCACAGAGGGAGCTGGATGGGAAGGGTGGCAGCCCAGATACCAACTGGCACCCATATTGCATTCCTGTGCATACAAGGGGAGAACTTTAGCCACTAAGCTACCATGCCAGAACATGTAGGACCTTTTTATTTATTTTTGTCTTTCTGTTTTATTTTTAATATCGTGTGCATAGCGTTGCATTCACTCAGTCTCTAAAAACAGAATGTTACATTCACCAGTGACAGCACAGAGTTTTATTATAATCAAAGGTAAGGAAACCAGTCGGGACCAACACCCCTTGCCAGAGTGCAGCCCTGCACAGCACATTCACAGGGTTTTATAGGGACAGTTCACACAAGCTTGTTGTGGCTGGACAGCCTGTGCACGGCTCTTCCCTGGTTCGGTAGTTAAGATAACCAGACTCAGGCCTTGGAGCCACCTGTGAGATAACCAGACTCAGTCTTGATTCCTGGGAACTGAGAATTACCTGTGCTGAAGGTCATGTGGGCGGTTTGGCCTGTGAGCTCACAGTGTCACACAGTTTCATAGCCAAGCAAGCAAAGCAGGAGTTAGAGGAGTGGAAAGTGCTAGTGAGCAATGAGCCACATTAACTTCATTTTGACTTCAACTCTACATTTCCCCTTTTCTAGGCACTAATTAAATCCTTGATTCGCCTTTCTCATAGTTTGTAGAGGTGCATAACCTGCTTTTAATGCCGTTTGTTCTACTACTTCTACCCTTTTCCTAATATACCTAGTAATCCAATTAACAATGCATGGGCCTATAAGCAATGTTAAAAATATTAACATTGAAGGGCCTGCTAGTGGTGAACCTGGGGCGTTTGTAGACCAGCTCTGGAACCACTGATAATTTCTTGTCTTGCTTAACCTCTGCATCTAATAGTGTCTCTCAGTAAGGCTCAGGTGTCTCTAATAACCCCTGATTGACGTTGATTCTGTCCCTTCTCTTCCCCAAAAGAATGGATCCTAACTGCTGTTAGGGTCAGGGGGCAATGACCACCCTATCTGCTTCATGCTGAAAGGGGGCGTTGAGGGGAGCAGCAGCAGGGTACTCTTCGGGGGTCCCCGATCGAAGGTAGAAGTCATCAGGTGTCCAAAGTACTGCCTGGCGCTTGAAGGCTGCTCTTTGTTGAAGTCTAGATGACAACACATAGGACAATTATAATCTCTTTCAACCTAGCATGTTGTGGGCTTAATTGGAAACCCCAATTTAAGTGCTTGAACTTTAGAGCTTAGATGTAAAAGAATTGCCAGCTTTCAACCTTTGTCAGAATAAACACTAAACCTGAGTACTTTAGTCTGACCATGGACTAGATTTCTATCAGTTTAAGTTAACTCCTATTAATCTCAAATTTTAGAACAATTGAACTCAGTGAACACAATAGAGCCCATAAATTTTGAAAATGCTTCAGTAGTTTTGCACCTATGCAGGGAACACACAAATGTTAGATTTTTGCAAAAAAATTATACTTGACCAATTGCTGTAAACCCTGAGTCTGAGGAGGACATTTAATCTAAAACATAAAGCCCAACACTGAAAACATTTCATTACAAAACTTATATATATAAATCATAATGTAGATGGCAAAAGATTTAAACTTGTTGTGATTTGCAATAGTCCACCTGTTTTTAGCATTTTAGCAAGGTTTTACAGAACTTTATACACTTTAGGGCAGAGGCAAGCAATTAAATAGTTCTATGGTTTTAGTAAGGTATATGCTGACAATTGGAGAGCAGAGGAGTCTCGAGTAGGTGAGCAGAAAAATCTCAAATAATTTACCAAGTAAGGGAAACATGAGCTCTGCTTCAGAGCACTCAGGGTGTCCTACCCCAGAGAAGTCTAGCAGAAAGCTGAGAGGGAGATTGGCAAACAGCCCTGTAGGGAACTTGGCCAGTGGTACAGGCTCAACAGTGTCAGGCTCACCAACTTCTTCTAGATTAGTCTCTATCTCTGTCAACTGAGCAATTTGGGGCTCCTGAGAGACCCATGTGGTCACTGTTAAGAGAAGGAATGGGGCTGAAGCTAGAGCTCAAATCAGAGAAAGTCACAGGCTTTCCTTTTACTAGAGAGTCCGGGGCTCCTAGGTGCTGAGCCCATGTGTCACCAGAGCACGTGGAAGGCCTTGGGTTTCTTCACTCCCATGTGGGAGCTCCCGTAGGAAATGGATGACCCCAAAGTTCTTGGTCTTTGAAGGCCGTCAAATCTTCATGATCTCTTTGGCAGAAGGAGCATAGCACTGGGTGTCCTTCTCACGATACTTGGCAGCAAAAGCACTCAGGAAGCCCTGGGGGTTGTGTCACTGGGACCAGGAGTACAACCTTTTTTTAGCTCTCTGGCTCTGTCCTGCTATGGGATCCGCTCGTGATCTCTGTGGGGGACCACGGGGACCTGTCTCCTGATCTCTATGGGAGACCACGGGGACCTGTCCGGTGCTCTCAGAGCCCGCTGCAGTCTCTAGAGCTGCTTCCTCATGTCTAGGCAGTTAAGAATCTGTCACTCAGATTCCAATGGAGCATACACACTAAAAGTCTTCCTCAAACACCCTAGGTAGGTGGGGGATTCCTCTGTGGTCCTAGTTTATCAGGGGTTTGTTCAAGTCAAAATCAGAAAGACTTATTTTAGTGATCTTTATTTATTAACATTTTTATCTATAAGCCAATTAAAACAGACCAATCATTAGCTTGCCACATTGACATGTACCAGATAACATACATTACAGGAAAGTAAAGCAGATTTAGTAATAGCTTCTTAAAATTTAAGTGTTTTTAGGATTACCCATTATTTAGAGTTACATCTTGCTCTTAGTGACCTGAATAAACCATACCTATAGTTTACTGTTAAGCTTCAGCATTATCTGTAATTAATACAATGCTATGTCTGTTGGAATCTGAAAAATGAAGTATCCATGGTTAGATCTGTAACATATCAGACATGTATAGACAATGATATTTTATAGAATGCAGTGGAACCACCTGTAGGGTTTTACTCGTGCTTGAACTTTTTAGGCCTCCAGGCCTTGTTCATTAGGTTAACAATTGTGACTAATAACACAACAAAATCATTAGACTTCTGTAGCTTTTGTACCAACTGCAGTTTTTTTATTTTAACATTTTATTATTGTTGTTACCACCTAAAGTGTGTACCGTTCGCATCTTGGCAGTATCTTGCATATAATCCAAACAGCCGGAATAAATAGCCGGGCCCATCTGGAAGTCTCAAGATCAGAAGACTTAAACCTGTCAGATATGCCAAGAGGCCTTAAAGAATCCGATCAAAGATTTCATTATCATGAAGTAGCATCTATCCGCTTAGTTAGGGTGATTCAAACAGTAACTGATCAATTTAAAATATATATATATATAAAGTGGTCATACAAATATTTCAAAATAAGTACTTATCAGCAAACATCTTTTAAAACCCAGCTCTTGGGCCAAGCTCTGTAGCTTAGTGAGTAAATTCCTCACCTTGAATGTGCCAGGATCCTATATGGACGTGGGTTCTAATCCCCGCAGCCCCGCTTCCCATCCAGCTCCCTGCCTGTGGCCTGGGAAAGCGGTGGAGGACGGCCCAAAGCCTTGGGACCCTGCACCCATGTGGGAGACCTGGAAGAGGCTTCAGGCTCCTGGCTTCAGATCAGCTGTGGCCACTTGGGGAGTGAATCATCGGACAGAAGATCTTCCTCTCTGTATATCTGACTTTCCAATATAAATTTAAAACAAAATCTTAAAAAATAAGGCACCTTCCAAACCATGAGAATTTAACAAAGGCAACAGAGAACCCAAGTGGTTAGCTTACTGAAAGGTGAAATGTGTCTTTCTCTTAGTCGATCATCAAAAGGGAAATAAAAGCCGTGAACAGAGGAACTGACACATAAAATCATCTCATAACTTTTAAGAATTTGACAGATTCTGGCTGGGACAGGAGCGGAGCTTGCCGGAGCTGTCTAGACAACTGAAAAAATCACCAACTAAACAGAAGCTCAAGTTCAATGTTTTTTCTTTTTCTCTTAACAAATTTCAACATTAGAGATTTCCTATTTTTAGATTAGCAATTCTAATGTCAGCATACATTAGATTAATGCTAAAAATTTGAATGATGTTGTAACAGTACCTTAAGATTATAGGCAATTATCAATTATATTACATATAAAACTTACAAAATTCGTTTTTCTCAAATTCTCTGTGACTTCCCTGCCCTTTCTTCAACATCCTTAAGCCTTTACGTGTTTTGTACTATCTTTCCTTTTCTTAAGACCTTTTTTTTTTTTTTTTAAGATTTATTTTTATTATTTTTTCATTGGAAAGGCGGATATACAGAGAGGAGAGACAGAGAGGAAGATCTTCCGTCCGATGATTCACTCCCCAAGTGAGCGCAACGGGCTGATGCTATGCCGATCCGAAGCCAGGAGCCTCTTCCGGGTCTCCCACGCGGGTGCAGGGTCCCAAAGCCTTAGGTCGTCCTCGACTGCTTTCCCGGGCCACAGGCAGGGAGCTGGAAGGGAAGCGGGGCTGCCGGGATTAGAACCGGTGCCCATATGGGATCCCGGGCGTGCAAGGCGAGGACCTTTAACCACTTGCGCCACCGCGCCGGGCCCGAGACCTTTTTTTAAAAAAGATTTATTTAGTTTTTTGGAAAGTCAAAATTACAGAGAGAAGGAGAGACAAAGATCTTTCATTTGCTGGTTCACTCCCCAAGTGGAAAGTCAAAATTGTAGAGAGAAGGATAGACAGAGAGAAAGATCTTCTGTCTGTTGCTTCACTCCCCAAGTGGACTTTAGCCACTAGGCTATGGCATCGGGCCCTCCATTTCCATTCTGTGATAGCAATTTTCCTGTAGGACAAAATATTTTACAAGCAATGCTCTTCCTTTATTAAAAAAAAAAATTCTCCTTTCATAATCTTTCTCACTAAGAACACATTCTCAGGCTCCCAACCATTTTCCTTTCGCTAATTAATTCCCTTGATTACATTAGGAAACAATCATTTAAAACTCTAAATAGCGTGATAGTGTAGCAGCTGAAGTCCTTGTCTTGACCATGCTAGGATCCCATGTTGATGCTGGTTCTAATCCCCGCAGCCTTGCTTCCCTTCCAGCTCCCTGCTTGTGGCCTGGGAAAGCAGTTGAGGATGGCCCAAAGCCTTGGGACCCTGTACCAGCATGGGAGACCCAAAGAGGTTCCTGGTTCCCGGCTTCGGATCAGCTCAGCTCTGGCTGTTGTGGCCACTTGGGGAATGAATCATTGGACAGAAGGTCTTCCTCTCTGTACATCTGCCTTTGCAATAAAATAAATAAATCTTAAGAAAAAAAAAACCTCTAAATTAATGCATTTTCTAAATAAAAGCATATTAAATTTTAAACACAATTGCTTTAAACAGTCTTCAATCATTCTTTATATATAGCCAATTCATGGAAACATTTTTTTAAACAAACCCAAATTGTCTTTTTCACAGAATTTAAGATGCTAGGAACTATTTGCTTCATTTACCTTTGCCCAATTTATACTTAGTAACATTTCATGACCAGCAAACACAGAAATTAATACATGCTAGCAATTTTTAAATTTTCATGAAGCAACTCTAGGTGGAGAAGAGTGGTACGAAGTTCGGATCTACAGGACCATTCCTCACTCAGTCTTACGGAGCACCGAGGACAAGCAGCGTTACTGTAAACAGCACATTTTAGAGCTCTTGTGCCACACAAAAATACAACAGGGACAGGACAGTAATTGATACAGGCAGACACTACACTAGTGGCTTTGGTCTCCCTGGACTCTGACCTGCTCCTGCTTGGGCGTTCGGACACCGCGGGCTAAGGAACCAAGGGAAGGGAGGCAGATAATTCTTCAGCTAACGAGGGGGGGCGGGGGGGGGGCAGTCAACCTGGAAAGAGGGCCACTGGCTAGAACAAAAAGTTGCTAGTTTCTCTTTAAAAACAGAATCTCCGGATTCAGCGACTTTGTCTTTGAAGTCGTTGAAGCGTAATTCGACCAGGTTCTGTAGCCTAGGAGGAGAATTATTTTGACCCAGGATATTGAAAGACAACAAAACAACACAGACAGCATAGGAAACACACAAAACACAGGTGGATTAGAGGCCAGTAGGCCGTGGCAACTGCTTAAAGGGGGGCTCTCTTCCAGATGAAACCAGATCAGATGGGGTCCCGGGAGAGGCCCCAACTCAGATCTATAGCTGCACCTGGTGGGCCCTGTTAAGTCCTGTTGGTGCACCCCAAAACAATCCTTACCTCTCCAGTCCAGAGGAAGGGCCCTGTTTCAGACCTTTAACTTTCCCAGCCAAGGCACCAAATGTTGCATTCACTCAGGGTCTAAAACAGAATGTTACATTCACCAGTGACAACACAGAGTTTTATTATAATCAAAGGTAAGGAAACCAATCGGGACCAACACCCCTTGCCAGAGTGCAGCCCTGCACAGCACATTCACAGGGTTTTATAGGGACAGTTCACACAAGCTTGTTGTGGCTAGACAGCCTGTGCACGGCTCTTCCCTGGTTCGGTAGTTAAGATAACCAGACTCAGGCCTTGGAGCCACCTGTGAGATAACCAGACTCAGTCTTGATTCCTGGGAACTGAGAATTACCTGTGCTGAAGGTCATGTGGGCGGTTTGGCCTGTGAGCTCACAGTGTCACACAGTTTCATAGCCAAGCAAGCAAAGTAGGAGTTAGAGGAGTGGAAAGTGCTAGTGAGCAATGAGCCACATTAACTTCATTTTGATTTTAACTCTACAATATCTGTGAAGGATGCATACCCAGGTGGGTCTCCGATTAGGGCGGGGAGGGTCAAGGTGTGGAGGAAGGTGGGTGGGACAAATGCTTTAATTTTTTGTTTCTCCTATGTCCACAGAGAGGGAAGGGGGCTGCTCCTTGCTGTCAGGCTGCGCCAGCGGATGGTCATTTGATGACACCTTAGAGACCCCCAGTGTGGGGAAGATGCTCCGAGGTTGTTACTTGAGTGGTTTTGATAGTGCTGGGATATCAGCTTAATTACATCAATGTTGAGAAAATCTTTTCAGGCCTATTGACTGACCATGTCCACTTTAGTGCATCCACAGGCCCAGGAAGATGTCGCAAAGCTTGGCCAGGAGAATGGTCCAGCCTGTTGTGCTTTGTATCCTCTGACAAGGCACTTGACGTCCTCTGCCGGTCTAGATGAGCTGGCTGTCATGTCCCCTGTGTGCATCTTGGGCCTGCTGTCCACTGTGCAGGCAGCTGAGGAGGTCTGGTCCTGACACATGCACCCCAAGGCTGGACTACATGTATTTTCCCTGTGGTTTGAGTTCAGCAGTCTAGTTGGAAGGCCCCGCAGCAAACCTTGTCTAAAGTGACTTTGGACTGGACTCTTATGTTTGCCAGCCAAGGCGGGGTCAGGTTGGCTCTGTTGCCTGCACCAGCCAATGTATATAGTGAATACAACTGCCTGGTCAGGTCCATCCCCAACCCCATTTCTCCTGTGAACTGATTGGTACTGCAGCCTAGCCCAGCCCAATAGGAACCATGGCCTAGACAGGGTGACCCCTGATCACCTGTTTGTTTGTTTGTTGTTTTTTGCATGTACTGGCATGGCTATGGCCTAGCCAAGTTGGCCTTGCTTCCCATCTGGCTCTCATGTATACCTGCCAGACCCAGCCCATATATGTGTTGATAGGTGCTGTCTCTTTGACTAGCTTGGCCCACTCCCAGCCCTGGTTCTTAGGCTCACTAGTGAGAGCTCCAGCCCAGTAAGGGAGTGCCTGTAGTTCCCCTCCCAGGCTTGTTCCCAGCTCTGGATCTTGCACCTGCCAGAGGGTACTTCAGTCTAGCCTGACATGACTTATACCCAGCTTGCCAACCACTGCAGCTTGCCAATGGAATATGGCTAACCCACATCCCTGCTAGCTCTCCTGCATGCCAGCAGTTACAGTAGCCTGGCCCAGCCTGGCTTGCTCCCAGACTGCCCACTCCCAGTCCTAGCTCTCACACTTACCAGTGGAAGCAGCAATCTAGGAAGGAAGTCTCCAAAGTTCCCCTACAAGGCTTACTCCCAGCCCCAGGTCTTGCTTAGGGGAGGAGGGACTTTTATTTAAGAAGCAGAGCAGCACATGAGTGACCTGAGAGCTGGGATTCAAATTCTGGCATTCACCTTGGCAACCTTGCTACTCACCTGCCCCAGAGATGAGTCTATTTTTTCAGCTGCTAAGCAGGGGTTAATAGCACCTGTGCCCTATGGCTTTCATATCCCATAACTCTGTAAGTGTGGGCTACGTGTCTCTTCTACCCAAATCCCCTCCAATCTAGGCATGTCCTTGGCTGTCACCTATGCAAGAAGCTCATGTAAGGCCTTCTCTATGATGTTCTCTGTAAAGTCCTAATTAGTGTTCCAAAAACAACAGACTTGCCCCAGTGTGTTTGTACCAAAGAGTCCCTGAAGAGAACACGCTCTGAGGCAGCAGGCGGCACACAGGATCCTACAGCCGGACCCCATTGGTCTCCCCAAGGAGTGTAGAGCGGGGTTACTTGTGGGAAGTATCTCCAGGAGGGTCATTAGTCCATTAGCCTGAAAGGAATTCATCATGGAGGAAGCCAGGTGGTGTGTCCCTCAGGCTGGGACAAGACTGCTGAACCATTTTTTTTTCCCCTCACTAACCTACATTTTAATTAGGAAAGTCACCCGTCAGTGGAAATTGTGAAATTCTTGTACTTAAGAATCAATAAAATGTGCACAGTCTAAAATGAGATTAATAATGGGCCAACTGTCTATTTTGGGTGTGATTATTTATTCATCAAAGAAAACCAGCTGCTTAAAAGTCCCAGTCCATCACGAGCGCAAGACACACTCGCACTTCAGAGCTGTTGTTAAATTCTCTTCCATCGCCCATCTGCTGTTAAATATAAAAGACTGGAAGGTTCATTCTCTACCTGCATACATTTTAAATAAGAATCTCAACATTATCTTGTCCATTTAAAATAATTGTATGAAAATGTGAAGAAATATGATCTGCAGTCTGCAGCACCCAGGGAGCTGGGGGGAGAGAGAGCAAAGTCGCTGTTATTTAAAATTCATGGAGCCTGTGGCAAGATTGATCGCAAGAGGCGCCTTTCTGGGACAGACCTGCAGCCTCTGGGCGAGGGGCTGAGCCTGGGTCGCAGCCTCTGCCAGGGCCTCGGAGCCAGCCAGGGACAGGACAGAGGGTGGCTGGTCCCGCTGGAGGTTCGCACTGCTGGGGCCCCTTCAGGCCCAGACTTAGGCAAGGGGACAATATCAACGTCCCTCTCGGGCTTGGCCAAAGCAAACCCCTGTGGCAAATCCCAAGGGCAGGGAGGGCCAGGGCTGAGGGCTAGAGAACAGGACGTCACATGTCCCTGCTCAGGACTGCCACTGGAGTTTGAATAATTTATATCCCCCATTGCCAGCGTATCTCAGGGGCACGGTGGTTGGGAAGCAAGGGCTTTGTCCCCTTACCCATTTCTGTGCCTCCTACCTGCTTCTGCAGAGGAGACCAGGCAGGAGGACCCTCCCTAGAGCCAGTGATTCTGGCTTCAGTTCCGGGTGTCTTTCTGGATGACGGTATCTGCTTCTCGCTGTTGCTACAGCAAAGTCCCACAAATCTAGTGACTTAAACACAACAGTGATGGATCCTCTTGCAGTTCTGTCAGAAGCCAGGAACTCCACCTGGGCACCCTGTACAGGTGGCAGGAGCCGAGGGGTGCTCAGCATTCATTCGCTGCTTCCCAAGCTCCTCAGGAGGAAGACAGATTGGAAGCAGAAGCAGGACTCAATGCTACGGCCCCAGGTATGGGATGCCAGTATCGCAAGAAATGGTTGAACCTGCCTCCATGCTTCCACCTCCAAAGCCAGCCTCTTCACAGCTGAGTCTTCTCATCCTCTTTCCCTGATCAAGAGCCTTGCCATCCCAGGAAACCTCTCAGCTCAGCAGCACTGACTTAACCCACCCTCACTGTGTCCTTTGCTGCCCCAGGTGCCTGTTCACCAGCTCTAGAATCTCAGTGTGAGCCTGCGGGGTCTGGGCGCAGTCATCGTTCTGTGTCTATGTTGATTTTGGACTGTATTATGGCCTTGGTCGGCCTCAGTTTCTCTGCTCTTAAAGTGGAGCAATAGATGAGCTTCGTTGAGTTCTTCTGAGGATTTAGAGAGATTGAAGCCATACATGTAACTTGTAGTCTGCTCCCAAGAAAAGATAGCTTTAGCACATGTGAAGAAATTCGGTTACCAAATCTTCTCTGGGGGGGGACAGACACAACTGAATTCTGCCACAGATTATGCCTAGTTGAATTTAGCATCCTTCCTCTCCCTAGATCAGCTGGTGTTTGCCAAAAGCTCAGCTCCTGCTCCATCTAGACCCCCAGACTGAATTCCAGCGAGCCCTCCATGTGCACCTGCAGCCGCAACGCTTTGCCACACACCTTTGTCCCAGTGCAGGGCACAGGACGGAGCTGATCCCCGCACACACGGGAGGGAGGATGGGCAGTGTGTGGTGACGGCTATGTTGCAGTTGATGGAGGCTGGCACTGGAAGTCTAGGTGTCAGCTGTGCCGTGTGGTGGTGGACTGTGGCAGGCCATTCCTGGGCTTTGCTTCCACCACCTCATGGGGAACAATATGAGGGAGGTGGTCCCCAACTGAGGCTGTTCATTAGCATCTCCAGGACTTTGTTTGCCAGAGGAAGTCCCCATGGGGATTTAGCTGAAGGTCCCAGAGTCTGGAGGAGAACTTGATCTCTATGCACTCACTGACTTGGGGTTTCTCAAAGCGTGCCCAGGGATCAACCGTCCTGGAGCCACCTTTGAGTCACCTTTGGAGCTGGGTAGAAACTTCTTAAGACAGGTGCTGGGACTGCGTCTCCATCCGAGGCTGGAGCCTAGGAATCTGCATTGCAACAATGCACTCCTTTGTGATTCTGATATGCTCCCAGTGAGAACTGCCATTCTGAGTTCACTACCATTGCACTTGGACCCTTCCCAAGAGCCTCTCACTGCCCATCCTCAGCATCCTTTCTCATAACTCAGAATTAAGACTTTGAACTCTCACTCGTGGAGACTCAGCCCCCTGGGGACTGAATGTCCTTAGACCCCCTCCGGAAAACAAATTCCCCTAGGCCCAAGGAGCTGCTGGCACAGTGAATCTCCAGATGGGAGGAGTGAGAAGCAGCCAGGGACACTCAGGGGCCCCAACTCCATCATTCCTCCCTGCAGGTGGCTGCCACCTGTCTCCCATGCGCCTGTGGCTGCCTTGCGGACTCTCAGCCCCTCCCCATCTTTCCCTTTAAACTCTGTCATTTGTGCAGCCTATTAACCTTTAACTTTATGGCTCTCCCACGATGAAATACTGGCAGCATTTAAGGCTGAGAATACTTCAGTGCTACCTTCTTCGTTGGCAACCCGGCTGAAGCACTTTCTCTTAAATCAGTCATTTTTAATATCGGTCACAGAGACGCTCCCCACAGAGAGTATTTTTGGCTTCACATAGCGAGCTCATTCATAATAAATGTGGCAGTGCTGCTTCCTACCCTGTCTCTCCCCCAGGAGACCCAGTTTTTCACCCCGGGTTTCTGGGATGGCATACTCCAGGCAGAAGCCCCATCACTGCTTATGAAATTCCTACGATGGACTATGTAACATGCACAGCATGGACTCCTTGCCAAGAACCTGCTGGGACACGCATATGTACCCCGCCCTAATTTTCAAAAAAGGGATTGAGGCTCCGAGAGGCTAAACAGCTCGACAAAGGTTACCTAGCTACCAAGGAGGAGTCTTTACAGAGTTCATGGAAACTGCGTATTATGAAAACAACATGGATTTCAAAATTGCTCTGCACCAACAGAAATGTAGAAGTGTGTATAGTCCCCTCATAGATTGTCATCCCCTGTCTGTCGCATTGCCAGGACCAGCATGAACCTGTTGGAAGCGAGGGGATGGGGTATCTGTGTCTGTTTGCTCAATTCCTATACCCCTAGCACCTGGACCAATGGTGAGTTCTCAGTAACTTTGTGTGAACGGATGAGTGAATGAATAGTTTAGGGGCCTGGGATGCTGCTGAGCGACAGTGGATGGGGAGTGTCCTGACCCAGCCTGGCCCCAGCTTCCTGGGATCCCCTACAGCTCTCTCATGGCAACCAAAACCCACTCTCCATCAGTGCCACCTGATGGGCTTGCCCCATGTGCTGTTTCATTCCCCGTTCCCATCCTGGATCCCAGCAAACAGCAAACACTCCTGGTTTGAGGCTACGGCCAATCAGACCTTTTCCATTTGTAGCCACAACCCAAGTTGCCCCAATGACCTGCAGGGGACCTGCCCCTGTGTGAGACAGCCCGCGCTGGCCTTGTTGGGCTGTGTTGATTCTGATCCGCAGCTCGGCTTCAGCCTTCTCAGACGGGGCAGGCAGTGGGTAGTCACCATGGCCCAGTCTGGCAGGACCCTGAAGCCAAACTGAGTCAGACCCCTGGCATGGGACTGATTCGTACATTCAGCTCTAACTCGTTAACATTTATGTAAAAGCTTCTCCCTTGGTTTGGTCCCATTTTATGGGGAGTCTAAGGTCTGCCTGAAAGATAATATATTGTGACTGTTATATTATTTATTTTCAGCCAACTTATTGATTATTGCGTGCTGAAAATGACAAATGGCGGCTGTGCAAGGCACGGTCAGCAGGTTCTATTAAAGAAATGATAGTATTGCTCATGGATTGTTAAAAGGTTCAGTTTAGGCTCTTTATAGGTTTATATCCATCACTATTTAATGACCAAATGATGAAAAATATGAGCTGTGGGGACAATTTTTTTTCTGTACGAATTTTATGCTTAAGCAGTTAGCAAATAAGATACCCCATTTTGCTGGGGGCATGGGGTGGTGGTGAAGAGGGTCCAGTAAGATTTTATTTCTCTAGATTTGATAACATGTAATCATTAATGTTGAGATATTTAAGCAAGAAGGATGCTGAAGCAGCAGAGAGCTGGCAGGCTGGGAGCTGAGCCACACTAACCCAGCATCCAGCTTCCTGCCCTCTCCATACAGACTGCTGCATGTGGCTCGTGGAGAGGCAGGGGCAGGCAGAGTGTGTGTCTGGGGCTCAAGCTAGGGTGAGCAGGCAAAGCACGGAGCTCACAGGGAGCCACCTCCCCTGCAGGCTGGCAAGGGCCCGGCCAGGTGGGAAGTAGAGGGGTCCCCAAGGGCTCAATGCCTCCCATCCCTCTCTCTGCCAAGTCAATCATGGAGGGCAGTGACTGGGCTTCCCTAGGGGGGCACAGTGGGGCTTCTGTGGGCACCAAGGAAGCTCAGAACTGGTACTCAGTGGGCCTTGGCAAGCAACGAAAACCCTAGATGTTTGCTGGTTATGTGGAGATTCCCAAGAGCAGCCCACGCTCTTGATCCTTGGTTGGAGTTCCTTAGTCAACACCCTGCAAGGGCGGAGCTGACAGGCTACTCCAGCCAGCTGGTCTCCTCTGGCTGTGGAAAGCAGGAAAACGTCTTGGCAGCCCCTTCAGGGACCCCCACAAGGCAGCTTTCTCCCCCCGATGGATTGATTCTCACCCATCAAACTTGCTGGGGGTAGAAAATAGTTCGCCAACAGAAATCCACCTTTCCGGTGGATTGAGAAGTCACACGAGAAGCCTGTGGGTCTCAGTTGTGCCACATTGGCCAAGGCCACTCGGGTCTGTGGTCTCATCTGTTCAGTGGGGCGACTCACATCATCCAGGGTGGTCGTGATGGCGAGGCACCTGTGAGAGCACACAGCGTGCTGCAGGGAGAGATGGGCTGGGGGTGCTGGTCTGCAGCTGAGACGCTGGCCAAGATGGCAGCGCTGGCTTTGGTTCTGGTCACTCCCTCCGAGCGCAAACCCTGGGATAAGGCAGTGATGGTGCAAGTGACTGGGTTCCCTGGCTTGAGCCCCTTCTGGTCCTTGGCTCCTGCCTCCCGGCTGGGTCCATTCGAGCCTTGGCCATTGCTGGCATTCGGGAGCAAACCAGCGGATGGGCAGTCCCTCCTCCAAACAGATAAATAAGGAGAGGAAGGGCAGGTGGTTGGCTCAGTGGCAGAGACACTCGTTGGCACTTCTGTACCCCTTAGCTGAGTGCCTGAGTCTGACTCCCTGCTCTGCTTCCAGTAACTTCCGCTAGCGCACGCCCTGGAAAGTGATAGCTTATGGCTACTTAAGTACTTGGGCCTCTGCACAGTGTAGGAGACCCGGAGTTCCTGCCCTGCCCGGGCTGCTGTGGGCATCTGAAGAGTGAACCAACAGACCTTTCTCTGTGTCTCTCACTCTCTTCTGCTGCTGATCTGCCTCTCCAAATCGAATAAAATCGAATACATTTTTAAAAGGAGAAGCTTTGGTTTACACGGAAGGGAGAGCAGGTGCAGTGTTCCTGCCTCCAGGGCAGCACCAGGGCTGCACGGCTCAACTCCCTGCTGGGAAAGTCTGTGCAGCCCTCTCCCAGGGTCATCCAACAGCAGGTCAGATTTCTTACTCCCCCATGGTAGCTGTGCCCTACAGTACTGTCTCCCTAGACGGCCTTGCCAACGCCTGGAAATTACTGCTGAGACAGCATATGATAAGACCACTCTCATGACCAAGCAGTTACACTCTGTCCTGAAATACATGCTTTTCCTCAAGGAGACACACACGATTGGTTGGAAGCAATGGGGCTTTGGAAGTAGCCCACATTTAGAATCCCGGGTCTGCTCCTTATTTGCTCCAGGCTACCTGAGCCTCAGTTTCCCCAAACAGTAGAATGGGCATACTTCCACCTCAAGGGTCATGGTGAAAATGAAGCGAGATGTGAGATGAGAGTACTAACCCCACCGCCTGGATTAGGAGGTGCCCAGCAAACCCAAGTCTCCTGTCACAGTATAAACAGCTGTGAGCAGAGCAGGCGGCACCGGCCAGCTTGCAGTTGGATTGCACTTACTCCAAAATAGCTTTCCCAGCGGAGCATGAAGAACCAATATCAGGAGTCCACGCTCCAGTCCGAAGCTCCGCCCTATCTCTATCCCACATTCCAGAGGGGGCTCTCGGCCCCTTTCCCCCCTGTTTTAATAAATTACCACAAAT